>NC_050590.1:2581028-2591028 GCF_013368585.1 Megalops cyprinoides
GGATGTATCTGTCTGCCAGGTCGGGGCTGAGAGCTGCTGCTGCTGCTGTAGGCTCGGAGAGCTGCCGTCCCCTCTGCCAGCCACAGCGGCCCCGGCACCGGGAACGCGCCGCTATCCTGACATGAAAATACGAAGCCGTTGAAGGCCACTGACTCGTTTGTGAGGAGACCTCACACCAACACGTAGCTAAGTGGCACTATATCAAAACGGTTAACCTGTTGTCTCCCATTAGGAGAGGCAGGGTTTAAATCACACAGACCACAGAACACTTCCTTTTCCTAAAAATTATGGTGGCAGCCAGGGGGAAAACATCTCTAAAGTTTACAGTGAGATGGAGGTTGTTTGAATTCAGACCGAATAAATGACAAACTGATGTAACTAACTTCAAGAAAGTGAGCCTGCTCTGTTCCATTTTTAAAATCTTAATAATGAGCAGCATTAAAATCTCACCGAGGCCTCCTGAGGGACATTGGGCTCTATCAGACGAGTCATTAATATAAATTATTACCTTAAGAAATCGTTATGCAAAACCAGCATAAAATATGGCATAATTTGATAACTATGAATACAATGTTGATGCAAGCAGATGGCCTACATTTCACACAGTATTTCTTTCATATCAGCATTCCCTGCAGGCAAATCAAAGCTAGCACTAATATATATATATATATATATATATATATATATATAGAAAGATAAATGTATACGAAGGTCATAATTGCAATTCTACATGTTTTCAAATGGGAAGAATAAACTTCCATCATGAACAAATAATAGCGATTAAATAATTTGCTTGTTTTTCACTTGGGTCTGTGTGTGGTCTGCGGCGTTCCTTCCTGAGTGATGGCTGGCACAGAGTGGGTGTGTCAGGAGCAAGGGAAGGTAAAGATGTCCCCGCTCGTCAGCGGAGCAGGGAGAAACGCCCCACGGGTGGAATGAGCCCCCACAACAGCCACTATCTGTGAGTGTCTGTCTTTCAGTGTGGGCTGAAAACTCATCTGTTAAAACTCTTAGTTCAGCTCATACCAAAGTGTACTCATATCCTCAGACACCTTTGCTATATCCTCAAACTTCCTCTGTGCACCTACTGTGGCACATGTGACAGAATATGATATGTTCTGTAATGACTCACAGTGCTACTGCCACCACTGACTCTGCTCCTACCATCTTGAATGGACTCTTGTCACTCTGGATAAGGGCATCTACTAAATGACTACATGTAGTTTTAAAAATATGTGATTGTAACAACATCCAAAAATCAGCATACCACCCCCCCCCCCCCCCCCCCAAACACACACACAGTGTTCTCATTTTCTGTATAAGGCTGTATAAACCCAGTCTTTGATGTGTTTAATTGGATGAACAGTCATTAATTGATTGGTTTCCACCGTTCCAATTGGCTCATTAGCGTTTTTGAAGCCACTCTCACCCATGCTGAATATGGCTCCCCTGCAGTTAGTGAGAAAACCATGAATGTGAGCAGCTTCTATCTTCAGAGGAGCCAACGGATGTCATAAGGCAGTGATGCATTCATAATTTCGCTTCTTATCTTTTTAAATCGCTTTTTCATCCCTGTATAGTGTTCTGATTCTGCTTGTGATCTGAACCTCATATTAAATATGTATGTTTTTTTTTTCCACTTGTGTCCCTGTACTTGGCTGATGTGTGTCATAAACCAGAAAAGGAAATCTCACCTTAACACAAATCCAATGTAAGCACACTTGAAAGGGAAAACTGCTGCCCTTTCAATAAACCTTCCCAAAAGTACAGCACTGTATTACAGCATGTTATGTCAAGCAACAGTGAGATAGAAGACTCTATCCTGCAGCACAGTAAGCGTTACATAACACCACTTCCTGCTGAACGGAGGGACTGAAATGGAGAAAAACGATTGGATTATGAGGAAATCCTGCCGCTAATGGATCGAAATCTCCCCTGCTTTAAACCGAGAGGCAGAGGCTCAGGTGGAGGACGGGTGGCGTGGGGGGCGATCCTGTGAAGGTTATGATGTCAGTATGGTGTGACCCACATGTCAGGACTTCATCGGATAAATGCATGGGGGGGAGGGGGGGGGGTGCAAGGGTGGTGTTGTGGACACACAAGTTCTGCTGGGATGCTGACATCATCGAGAGAAGAGCTGATAAGCCAATAGGGATGAATTTGGTCCAGCCTCATGGGGTAAACCAGCACATTGGAGATGGAGTTGCAATTATGAT
Organism: Megalops cyprinoides; assembly: GCF_013368585.1. Classification (NCBI taxonomy): domain Eukaryota; kingdom Metazoa; phylum Chordata; class Actinopteri; order Elopiformes; family Megalopidae; genus Megalops; species Megalops cyprinoides. Next base: position 2,583,245 of record NC_050590.1, read on the forward strand.
GCATTAAATGATGAACAGAGAAAATGGGTAAAATGGCTACCTAATTGGCTTTGCCAGCACTCAGAGGGTGGGGGTAGTAGTTCATGAAAAGTGTAGAACAGTAATGAACCAATGCTTATTGGGAAATAAAAAGCCACCTTAAAAATAGCAGTGGTTTAATAACGCACATGAACTGCGGTAAAATGAATTCACGCTGACTGGCTCTTCTGGAGACACATTGAAAAAGCTGAGCGCATGTATAAACTGCAGTATCAAATGAACCAATCAACAGCTGAATGGATGCACTAAATGTTTTTCTTTTTTACGTTGTGGAAGTGGCTCTGATGCATTGTCAGGGACTGAGACCCTGAACGCATTTTCACGTTTGGAGTTTCAAGAGGTCACCTCTAGTAGAATGAAAAGCATGACTGGAATTCTTTGCAGTTATGACAAGTCAACGCATTTCTGGGTTTTGCCTCTCTTGAAGTGATTAAAAAAGATTCATTCACTATTGTGGCATGCTCTTACATTCCGATAACATGTACATTATTTTGTTTTTGAAGAGATAACCTTTGCCTCTACAAATTTTTCTGCATGGTCTTTGTGCACATCTTCCTGTGACAAATTGTATTCTGGGTTAGATATTGTATCCTTTACACAATACCATGGGTTTTGCAGTTGTTGGGAAGAATGAAAAATATTTTGAATGAAAAAATTTAAATCTTCCTTAAATATGTTATCTTTTTTTCAAGGCCAATGTACTTTGCATTGAATTGTGGACCATAAGCTACTTAAGGCACTAAAAGTGCATTTAGCTTGCACAGATTTTTATATTGCCTGTATATTATTTTATACATCCATTTTATAACATTTTTTTTTTTTTTTATTACATTTTGAAACAACAGATCACAAAGATGCTGTATTGTACAATTCTGCAGAGGTATGATAGCATTACAAATGACAGATTGTATTACCTATCTATATAAATAAGAGTGTAAACAATGGGAATGAAACGGTTTATTGGATACAACACATAGTTATTGGAATATACCGGAATAAATGTTGTAGTAATATAACAGCCAGTGATATTTCTTTCATAGGACTGCCAATGAAATAGTCAAATAATGACAGAATATTTTCTTCTGCCTGTGTGTGTTGTGGTGATGTGTGGTTCTTAGATAGCACAAACACAGGCCAGTTTGATGTTAGGCCCTGAGTAGGATGAAGCAGGAATGGAGTATTCCTGGATTACCTGAAGGCAGGGCCACAGGAGCGGTACTTTCTCTCTCCCTCTCTCCCCCTCCCTCTCTCTCTCTCTCCCTCCCTCTCTCTCTCTCTCTCTCTCTCTCTCTCTCTCTGTCTCTCTCTCTCCCTCTCTCTGTCTCTCCCTCTGTCTCTCTCTCTCCCTCTCTGTCTCTCTCTCTCTCTCTCCCTCTCTGTCTCTCTCTCTCCCTCTCTCCCCCTCCCTCTCTCTCTCTCTCCCTCTCTGTCTCTCTTTCTCTCTCTCCCCCTCCCTCTCTCTCTCCCTCCCTCTCTTTCTCTCTCTCTCTCTCCCTCCCTCTCTCTCTCTCTCTCTCTCTCTGTCTCTCTCTCTCCCTCTCTCTCTCTCTCCCTCTCTCTCCCTCTCTCTCTCCCTCTCTCTCCCTCACTCTCTTTCTCTCTCTCTCTCTCTCTCCCTCTCTCTCTCCCTCTCTCTCCCTCCCTCTCTCTCTCTCTCCCTCTGTCTCTCTCTCTCCCTCTCTCCCCCTCCCTCTCTCTCTCTCTCCCTCCCTCTCTTTCTCTCTCTCTCTCTCATTGCACATAACGAATTGACTGACAGTGGAGAAATAACACACTCAGCACTGTCTCTTTCCATCAACGGCAGAGTGGAAGTTTTCCAGACATTAACGACTGGGATGTTCAACACATGTCTGACCTTTTCAAATGCCAAGAAGTAGTATAGATTCCTGTAAGAGAGAAAGGGGAAAAAAAAAAAAAAACACAAGAGGACGAAGAAAAAAAGCGATAATACTTGCTATCTCTGTCTTTTTTTTCTTTTGGGGTATTTTTACTTCTCAGAGGGATTTTTAAAAAGGTCACGGGAGGGAGAAATATATTCTGGCGATGAAAGTCTAAAGAAAATCTTTACATCTTCAGCATTTAGCTCTCTCAAGGTAATCCTGTAGTTCCTCCTTGGCATGTTCCCCACTCTCAGGCTTCACTGATCAGAAGACAGCGACGACTGTGGTTTAAAAAAAGTTTAAAAATGCGGTTGCTTTTCCTTTCAAGTTTCTTTCCTTGACCCTGAGAATGTTCTCTGAGCGGTCATAAACAAAGAGACTGGGTTCGGTGATGTTTTCACAGTAAATTACAACTGGAGTGATGTGGACTCTGGGGAGACATTGAGGAGGAATTAATGGGCCATTAAGGGAATAGAGAAATCCCTTTATTCCTACATAAGGAAGAAACATGTTATACGTGCAAGACATGGGGTTACAGGGAGAACAAAACCATGAGTTTCATTTATCAACAGGAACACTCTCATGTGCTCTGCTAAAACCTTACAACTACCAAACTGTCCATGCTTTTAGCACACCGGCTGTCATTACGGTTATGCGAATTTATGCAGATTAGATGTAAAAGGTCGATCATAATGATGATGATGATGACAAACACGATTATTGCTGTTATTAGTAGTAGTATTGTTAAAATGTTATAGGGCAGGATTTATTTTTTAAAGAGCAGTATATCATGAAATTGAGACGGAGCGCTCGCATACACACACACACACACATACAGTGCCTTGAAAAAGCATCCTTCTTGATATTGTTGACTGGTGCATCTTTACTCCACTCTCAGCCACTGACCTCTGTAACTCCTGTGATTTTTGGCCTCTCTGTGGATTCTTTCTCCTTCTTGCTTTTGAGGGACTGCCCTTTCTAGACAGTGCCTGGGTGGTGTGATGCAGCTTCCACTTCCTGATTATTGATCCAACAGTCCTCACTGGGATATCCAAACACTTGAATTTTGTACTCTTTTCCAAATTTATGTATTTGTATTACTTTATCTAACTTCCTGTTCTTTAGTTGTTGTTTTCACAGAGTGAGTTTTTTATCCAGAAAATGTGACAGTTACCTTAATTGTTCACAGGTAGAGGCAACTGTGTCCTCGTTAGGGTCATTTTTTTTTCATCTCTGTAAACTTCCAGAGCATAGGGGATGGTATTTTTTCTTATTTTCCTTAAAAATATTTTAAAATATTTTATACTATAAATATTTTGCATTGTGCGGGAATATAATATAAATATAATTTTTTTGGTACTTTTGGATCTGAAGCTGCACCAACAAGCTTACAAAACTGTAGTACATGCTCATAATGTGTTATTTACTGCTGTAGCAAATATCTCAGGTGACTTCTATTCATCACGTTTTGTCCATTATTTATGTAGCCAGACATGTTGCTGAAATGATTTAGGTAGTAAACCTTGCTCGGGGTTACAGCTGCAGCCCGGATTTGAACCGGTAAGCCCTTGGTCACATGTCCCACCCTGTCCATGTGCTGTGTGTTTTTCACAGAGTTCCAGAGCTCCTAGCTCTGTGGATGCAGACCTCCTGTGATTATCATCCTGTTGTATGAAGGGAGAAAATGATTAAACAGTTGAAGATATTTATGCTTCCATTATGATGAGGTCCTGTCCATAAATACAATAATGTATGCAGAGCTATATAAGATTTGACAAAACAAGACTCCTCTAACACTAAAAAACTGAAAAGATCTTTGTTGTCCTTAAAAAGAATTGTTTTTTTTGTTCCCCTTCTGAGGGAACTCTTTACTAGTTGATCATGAGAAGATAATAATTCTAATGTATAAATTTGTATGTGTGTATATTTTCCAGAGGTCACCAGCACTACCACCAAGGAAGGAAGAAGCTTTGGAAGTTGATCTAGTTCACCTTTTACAGATGCTGTTTATTGTGTTTTTATTTTGGGAGCTTGAAAGGGATGAGGTATTTCTCACCTACCTGCATTTGTGTGTTCCTGCAGTCCGTTGGCGGTAATATGAAAGATTGGGGAATTGCTTTAAATGCGGGAGAGGGGTCGTTTTGTTAATCTGGCTTGACGTTGCCGCGTGGAGACGGCTTGTATTTACATACGCAGAGGATCCTACTGTTTCGCGAGCTCCCTCCACGAGACAGCGCAATTAATCATCCACAAATCCTCCCGCTGGGCGCCAGACCACCTCACCTCCAACACACTGCCACAGAGAGAGGGAGATAGACAGAGAGAGAAAGAGAGATAGAGAGATGGGTGGGAGAGGGGGAGAGAGAGAGAGAGAAAGGGAGGGAGCGAGAGGGACAGCGAGAGAGAGAGAGTGAGAGAGAAAGAGAGAGAGAGAGAGAGCACAGGTGTGGATCAAGGAGCAGGAAAAGTCCTAAAAGGCCCCCCACCCCTCCCCCATCTCTCTCTGTCTCTATCAGGCTCAGTCTCTCACAGTTAAAATAGTACTGTACTTTAATGGCTTTACACTGAGCAAGCCAGGAGTAAAGAAGGAAAATATATGTTACAATAACAGTAATAATGCTAACAGTAATGTACATGCTAATATGAACAGGGATGTGAGAAAAGATAGAAGAAGAAACAAACTCACTGTAACAAACATAAAAACCACCACCACTATGACTCCTCAGCTCTTAACAATAAGTATATGATAGTGGTGATAATGATGATAAGTATGGTATTTATGATATTAGTGATTCTAAAACAAAAACCCCCCCTTTCTCCACGCAGAAACGCTGGTGGTACCCTGTCCCCTAAGGCTTTGGGAGACAGATAGATATCCATCTGCTACTGTAGGTCTGATATGGACATTCTGCAGGTTCTCCGTATCGTGGTGAAGAGGTTTCCTGCATCGAGAGGTTTTGCAGTGCACCATTCACTTCCAATTAGATAGATGAGTTTAATATTCTGATGAGCAGTTCCCACAGAACTCAATCACTGCTTTGAGAGTTGAGGCTTATTATTTTGTCTTAATTCTTAATATTTTCAAGGTAGATTCAAGCATTTTTTTCTCTCATAAAATGGCACTCCACTGATCAGCAAGAGTGAGCCAATCCTGGGGTGGTTTTTCATAGCTATAGAAATGTTGGGAGAATTTAGCAGCTAAAAACTAACACACAGCACTGAGGTGAATATTGTATTTGTATTTTGTTTTTTATTGTATTTGTCCTGTGCAGTTCAAAGGCCACATTCTGATAGACTGGTTTATATGTTCTGCATACATCTTTGAGGTACATCGCATTGTGGGTAGGATAACAAAGCAGTTCCATTACTCACAAGTAAAAAAAACCGTAGTATCTGATAACCTGCAAAGTACATTCAAAAATAACAGAGCTCAGAGCTGCTGTTCAATCAATGAATCAACCAATCAACTAATCAAATTTAGTTTTAGTGCATTAGTGCAAGTGTTGTACAGTACATATAGCATAGTGCATTTTTTCAGAAGAAATCAAAAAACCAGAAAATCCAGGCCAATTGTGAACAAAAAAATTAGGAGTGTGCAAAAATATTGTTTTTTCGATTCATCGTTTTTTGAAATTCATCCGATTCGATATCGATCTGTAAAATATATGGATCGATCTTTTAGGCTAATATGCATTTTTTTCGGTTTTCTAGGTTAATTTCCAAAATGGTTAAACATAGCCAGAGAATTAAAGACAGGCTCTGACAGCCTAACTGTCATATTAAAGACAATTACTAGTCCCCCTCATTAGCTGTCGCTCTCTCGTTTAACTTTTAATGTTTAATGATCTGTGAACGCATAGAGAAAAACCTGTTACATCAATTTTTTGACACAGGAGAGAGACAAAGCTACCGGCTGCCATTCATTTTCAGTGAGAGTTGGCGATTTACAGCGACAAGAGACAAGTGGCCGTTGCAAAGCCAACTAGGTGGGGCTAAAAGAGACTAGACTCGAGGTCTGGTTTATGCAAATACTGAGCGATGCGAAATGGCGAAGGCAGCGTGACACGCGTTGCTGAAACAAATGATCCAACATTTTGGTTCCAGTCAAACATGGAGGAGAAGCTTATCGTGGCAGTGTCGGGTTTCCCCATACTCTACAATTTGTCTCTTGATAAGTACAGAGATATAAATTAAAAAATGATGCGCGGAGAAGGGTATCCAAAATCTTGGAGATGCCTGGTATACATACATATTCATATATATGTGCACTGCAGTCACAGCTTTTTAGCTTTAAATTTAATACAGTGCACAATCATTCCTTAGCTACCTAACTAGCTAGCTAGCTAAACTGAACCGCAGTACTTGCTCACGAATACAAAGTAATTTAGCGCAATTCAAGAGAAAAATAGTTGTTCATGTTCGTTAGCTAGGTAGCTAGCTAGCTAGTTGTTCATATTAGGCTAGCAAGAAAACATTGTTCACAATTGCAAAGTTGCTGCTGGCAGTCAACTACAGTCAGTCATTGTAGCTACCTTACAAACCAGCTTTCCCTGAGCTAACTAATGCAAACACATTGCTGCTTCGTGTCATTAATAAGTAGGCAATGATACAGGTTGGTTTTGTTTTTAAGGAACCATACCCATGTGTTCCTCAAATAAGATTTTGGTATACAGCCATGCGTCCATGCTTAACGTCCATGATACATTCTGTGAAATAGGACGTTATGTGATTTGGACGTTGTGCAAACACCATACTATATACTTAGCAAACCTATATGGAATAGGCATGAGATTGGATGCTGCTGCTTACGAGTCTAAGCATACACTGTTATACTGTAAACTTTTTAATTGTAATTATGCAAAGTTCACATTAAAACAACGACAGAAAGTAGCCTACAGTACAGAACGTACATAAGACATTAGCATAGGCATTTATTATGACTATGAAGACATATGTATTATATGGTATACTATATAGGCTATTGTACCATTATATGCCTGGCAGTGCAATCGCTTTATTTCCATGAGACATGAGATAGACATGTTGCGTGCGGGAAGCGTTGCCTTCACTACGTCCGGTTATGTCCACTACGTTGCGTTCTCGCGTCTTCGAGATTTTAAAACTTTATTATAACCTTATGGGACTATGGATGTATACGTGAACGGATGTTGTCCGAATGGACGTTAACAAGTGCATTACCGTACAAGCCTTTGGCCTTTTCTTTAGTGATTTTTACAATTTCCAGTGGCTCTGTATTTGTAAATTTGTCTTCCCTTCAGAGCTTTTTAAACATCTCTCCAAATATGGAAAGCTGCTATATAGTATTTCATATCTCATTCTTATCGAATCAGATTGAATCGAATCGAATCGGGGCATCTGTGCCAATACCCAGCCCTAATCATAACTCTTACCTCTTACCATAACCTCTTGTGGTCAGACCAGCGTGCAAGTTTAATAGGTATAGGGGCAGCACCTCACTATCTTCCTCCAGCTTCTATACCTTAATAAGGTCCTTATAACTGTCCCCGACTGACCTCCTGGTGTTATTACTTTATGTAGCTCAACATCTCTGTGTTTCTTGAGGGCAGAACAAATGCATACATCTATTAACAAACCCATGTAGCCTGTATTGTGACCACGTCCAGATAAAATTATTATTTCTCTCACCCTGCATTAAGTAATTATGAATCCATCTGAGCTTTTGTCATGATCAATAATCCCTTTGATATTTGTGTAGCAGGAGCAGGGTAATCAATAGGTGGTCAAGGGAAGTAAATTGCAATACCCTGCCTAATGATTTCTGTTTTGGTTCAGCTGATGAGAAGGAGGTTTGTTATGTGATTATTAAATCAACATAATGCACGT
>NC_050590.1:2596028-2626028 GCF_013368585.1 Megalops cyprinoides
ATTCTACAGTTTTTTTTTTTTTTTGGCAAACTTCACCGTCACACAGGGTTCTTCAAACTGGTGATATTCATGTCCTCCATCTCTCTGAAGCAGCCCGTTTTGGCCACTCTTACCTCCAACCCCAGGACGCCTGGGTCCACAGCCAATTGCTGCAAAGCTGGGGCAACCCAAACTTCAACCTCTTCCTCATTACTAATGTCTGCCTCACCATCATCACTTGTTTCTCACTCTATCCTACACACAGACACACACTCTCAAACAATGTCCTGGCTTTAACCGTTGGATCACATTTTGTAACTCTCAAACAAGAGCTCTTCTTCAACAGAGAGTCAGCGCAAATGAGCTTCTGTGTTGAGTGAAACAATCACAACTGTGCTACCGCTCCTTTCCGCTGTGATTATTGGAGGGCAATGAAAACTTAATAGCACTGAGTGGGGAATGAGTGAGTACTGCGACATTTCAGATTTCTCATGGAAAAAAAAAAAAAAAAGCAAAGCCACATTCTAACAGCCCAGAGAAACTTCCCACACCTGATAAGGACCAGTTCCACAACCGCATGCTTTTTAAGAACGGGCCACCCTGACCTCCCGGAGGGGAACACTGAAAAATTAATGTTCGATTTAGTTCTCATCTGTTTATGTGAATGGGGGCAGGGGGCTGTCTGCCCTTCTGTTCTGACATGGCCAAACCTGAAAACATAGCAGTTGGAGGCACTGATCTGAAGTGTGAGGGAACAGGAGCATTAACAGGCACTGCCTAGGAGCTTCTTTCACTCTGGTCCCCTTAGTAATGTGCACTTTACCACCTACTGGTGAAAATGTGTACCTCAGCTACATTCGGGGATCCTGCTCCTTGCCAACTGAAGCGGAATGTAACATAGCCAGCTTCGTCGCAGACCCAAATACTTCTTAGCGCTCAGCAGGTCACATTTGTAATTGTGTGGCTCGTTTATATTTTGTTAAAATATTGTTTATTTATTTATTTTTTAATGACAATAATGTAATGTACTATAATGTAATGTCAAGGATTCAAGTACGATAAGTAAGGAAGATACAGTGAGATACAGTGTCTATTCTGCGCACACCATGATTCCTGAGACTGTCTTCACTTCCTTGTTCTCTGTGTCAGTGTGTGCTGTTGCCTGCCTACCCCGCTCTGCATTTTAAAGGCTTTAATATCACATGATCACTCAGATCCATGCTCAGGAGCAGGGTGGCCAGCTCCTTCAGTGAGAAAGGCCCAAATGAGCCTTGGGCCAGATGTATCATGTTATATGGTCAAGCTGGCGGACACAAAAGGGGAGGAAAGTGAGGCATGAATTAAGGAGGGCCGTTCCAAAAGTGCGTTTTCAAAGCAGGCCAACTGAGAGCCGAGATTCTTCCCCTCTTCCCCTCCTCTCCTCTTTCTCCCTCTTTCTCTCTCTTTCTCTCCCCCCTCTCTCTCTTTCTCTGTCTTTCCCCTCTCTCTCTCTCTCTCTCTCTCCCCCTCCCCTGTCTCTCTCTCTCCCTACATCACCCACCAAGACTATAGACTCAGGACAACAAAACAGGTAAAGATAAAGAATAAAATAAACAGTGAGAAAAAGGACCGTTTCTGCTAATTATTTGAGGGCATAACAGGCGCTGTGCCCACTGGGCTCATTTTTCACTGGCTGTCTGTAGCTCGAGGCTGTCAGGTGAGGTGGAGACCTGGGTTCGAGGAGCTGACAGAGAGAGAAAGAATGCTTTCCTGTCCCCAAGCACTAAGGAAAAGAGTCATAGAAAGGATAGAGACAAGATAAAGAGGGGTCTGCAGCACAGAATCACCTCACAGGAGCTGTTCAATGAGCTTCAACAAATAGTATAGACATGGTATGCCAATTTGTAAGCATTCAGACAAATGAAATATTGCATTTTTAATGTGTAGATTACAAATGTCACATCATACCCACAAAAATGTCCTTCTTGCTTACTGAATTATAATGTACATGATATACAGCTTGCGATTTTACTGCAGCTGAGTGCTGTTTGATTGAAATATACTGGGCTAAAAATCACAGTCATCCGATACGTATCTTACATGTCCTCATGAGAAAAAATAAACAAACGTATACATAAAAAAAAGTATGAGAAGAACTGGAAAACAGGAAGTGCAAACACACTATGTTTACCTGGGAACTTTTAAACCAAATCCAATTCAGCAAAAATCAAACTTCAAAGCCATTAGGAGGTTAATGGTTTCAGGCTAATTGCTCCGTGACAAAAACTGTAAGCGTCATTAACTTCAAACTGCCAAAGTTTGAATCTCATAATACCTTAAAAATTTGTGAGTTGCTGCAACTGCTATTGTCACAAAGGGTACTTAGCAGGTCTTGAGAAAACATCATGACAGTTTTAAAACCAGCTTGTATCTAGTTTGTGAATTACCTCTCTCACTGGGATGGGTGATGGAACTGACATTTTGGTCATGACGCTGTGATCCAGTGGGCAGTGGGGTAATTTTGGGAGGGGCAGTGGTGTTTCAGTGATTACTGAAGGACATACAGACAGCATGCAAAAACAAGAAAGTGGAATTTGAAGCCACAAGATGTCAGGAAATAATCTTCCAGTTTTTTCCCCCCAGGTTTTCTATTTTTTAACTGTATGCTGTATGTAGAGCATACAGTGACAATCTTGATTGTGAAAATGTGATTTAACAAATAAAATTTGATTGACTGACTGACAAGGAGTGACAATTTGACAACAGGGTTCAATTTCACTGTCTTGCCGCCTCCTCCTCTCTCAGTGCGTTGCAACCCACAAGGCAATACACAGAATCACTAATTACAGTAGAGTACTATGATGGATCAGAAATATTAAAAATTAGTTTTCTAGTGGGGGCCAAACAGGGATGGAATTGAAGCATTCATTTTGTGCTAAAAATAGTGCAAAAAACACAGGCCTTAAACCATTATAAGACCATCTGATAACAATCACCCTACAGATATATCTGTATCAAGTAATAATGATATATATTTATTGTGTTGTGCAAAACAAATACATGTATTTTTCTTCAGTTAAGATTCTTCTGTTATTATGTAATGTTATCATTTGTTTTGTTGTATTTTCTTCTGTGCAGAGAGTGACATTCACTCTTGTACAGGAGATCTTATTTCATTGATATCTTAATATGGACCTAAATTGCTTCTATTTTCATATTTTTCCGTAATATTTGAGTTCCACGTCTGTCTTAAGTTCTCAGACAATCAATGGGCATTGGTATTTAATTCTATTTTAAGCAGAAATTCCAGAAACGCTGCTGTGAGTTTGCAATTCTCTCTTTGAAATGTAAGCCGTAATCCGAATTCCAAATTACTGTCCTAAAACCCCTAAATTTATAGAAATAAGCATATCAGAGATTGTAATATTAACTACAAACAAATGAAAATGATCTGTTTTAGACTTCTAATCAGAATAATGGTGAGGTGGTTTTTAGAATATGTTTGAAGCACTTCCATGTGAAATGCATACACTGCATGCAGGGCTGTGTCTGGTAGCAATCCACCCCTCCTCATGATGTCATATTTCAGTCCATTTATCACAGAAAGATCCTCTGCGTTTGTCATTGAGGGAAGGCAGCTGAGCAAAGAGACTTAACAAGCGATAAGCCAGTGGGCCAGGCGGGCTCAGCCAATCCTGACAGGAGGAGCAAGGGCGCGGGAGGGAGGGGCAAAGTGTGGAGCACTGGGGCATGCTGAAGGGGGCGGGAAAAGTTTGCAAGAGCCAAGGTCGGGCGGTCAGCTGGAAAGGGGGTCAGTTTGGACCAGGCCCTCTATGACAGAGTCTCACTCGGTCAGGAACGGCAGCGGTCAGTCTCAAAGAGGCCATCAGACCTTCGACATCTGTAACAGGATGAATTACCCTGATCTGTGTCCTCGGGGAATGCTCAGATATTCCCATTTGATGCAAACCACAGTGGCACATCTTGGACAGCAATAAGAGTGTTTAATATAAATACATTTAAAAAGCAATGACAGATTTTTACCACTTTACTGAAGTGATTTTTTTCCTGATTGATGTATCATTGTAGTCCTGTTGATGTTCACATGGAAGTACACTCCCCCGCTCCCAACCCGTCACCCTCACCATCACCCCAAGCTTCATTTTAAACTAAGACACAAAAAAGTTATGAATGTTGGTTGTTTTTGGGTTTCTGTACAATGTCTTTTTGATTTTTTCCCATGTGAGTGACATAAAAATTCACAAAGCTGCTGCTTTTTGTTCTTTCTGTCTGATTTTGGTGAGGGAATGCGAGAGGGTGCAAAGGCCAGCCTAAAATCAACCAGGTATTGGAAGTCAAAGCTCTAATAGGTCACCTGATCACATCTCCACACACACACTGAATGCACTTCTTTCAAGTTAAACTCACCCTGGATAAAGGATTCTGATAAAAAAAAAAAAAAAAAAATCATTTGAAATAATTTATGCTTGAAAAGGTCAATAGCTGCCAGTTTAAATATTTATTTTAAACAGTTTTAATGATTAAAAATGTCCATGTTCAGGTTTAATTTACTGTGCTTTATTCACTTTCTGCCCTAAGGAAGTGCTGTGAGAGAAATTTAACTGTTCCTACTTGCTTTCTAATGCTGCTGTTAAAGGTTAGTTACCTCACTGAGCAGCGAGATGAAGATCCTGTTTCATTAAAGAGTCATCACACATGAAGACAAACACTAGACAGAATGAAAAACAAATCGATCTATCGAGTTGTCCATGCCCTCTTGCTAGTCACTGTGTGGCTTGTTGGGGAAACATTAAAAGCCTTAAGAATTGCCCTGCTAAAATGAAAACAACTGAGGGTCACTAAGTGGTGATGTTGTCTTTTTTCTTTAGTGTCACACATCTCTAGAAGAACTCATGGTATATTTATAACGATGCATGACATAACAGCAAAGATATGAAGTTGCCGGATGTCAATAGAATAGTTCTATTCACTGCCTCTTGGTCTGTTCTGGCACAGGCACAAATGCATTACTTTACATTATTGTCATTTAACAGACGGTCTTATTCAGAGTCACCTACATAGGTTAGTTTTATCCATTCATACAGCTGGATATTTACTGAGGCAGTTGTAGGTTAAGTACCTTGCCCAAGAGTACAACAGCAGTGCCACAGCAGGGGAATCAAACCAGTGACCTTTCGGTTACAAGCCCTGCTCCTTACCACTACACCACACTAAGGTGCACTGTGTCATCTTCAACTGTTTGAACGCAAAAAAGGAGCTATGAAGCAATGCAGGCCTGCACAGTCCCACAGGTCTCTGTACAACAGCGCAACCAAAGGCCTAAAAGGAATACAGCCCTCCAAATGAGCAGAGAAATTCACTGGCAGAAACCAGAAACCAAGGCCGCGGTCTTCTGACCGCTCTTGAAACATCGCCATACGAACACCCTCGCCCGTAAGTGTCCACTCCAGACGCAGCTGTCTGCTCCATCTGAATGTGTTCATTGACTTAGTCATGCGGGAAGTGCCTGTTTTTTCTGCCTGAGATATCATTTACATTGGGAAACAATGAGATTCTCCAGTCCGCTGCTCCCTGCTGAAATGACAGTAGCATTGCTCCCCCTGGTGGACGATAGAAGAATCAAACAGGTGAAATCTCAAATGTGCCGGGGCACGGGTGCGCCCTGAGGGGAATTGTTTGAACGAATGAATGACAGTCGGACGACAGGCATGCTGGTATGCCTCACAGCCATACTACTAAGGGAACGGTATGAGTTTCCATACTTTCAATGAATGAGATAATTGCACAGCATCTGCAGCCTGAAATAAATGTTGCTTTATTATTTTACATTACAGTTTATTGTAAAACATTTTAACCACATTATCCTAATTAGAAATCATTCCAAAATTTACTTTTCATTACATAATAATACTCATAAATAATAATAATAATTCATAAACTACTGCTACTGTAACCAATAACTGTTAGTAATATGAATCATAAATATAATAATATTAATAAAAGATTTTAAATAGTAAAGCACTAAGAGAACTATTATTACTGTTAGTAGTAGTAACAGTACTACTGGTGGTGGTAGTTTTGCCACATTAGAAAATAATAGCCATTGTGGTTCCATCATTCTCGGTCATATTGTGTGTGCATCCCTGTATAACTGCCTGTCCATTGGGTCCAGGATCCTCTGCATGGAGAGAGTGTTTTCTACAATCTTTCAAAACAATGTGGGGTTAGATAAAATAGGAAGTGTATGAGATATTTGTGATGTGTACTTTTATTTTCAATGTAAAGTAAATATATATTTCCTGTATGTTATTTATGTATTTTTCATCATTGCATTTTCCCGTTTTAAAAGTTTTATTTACAAGTTCAATAATTCTGTTAATTATTTTCTAAATGAGGTTAATAATTTTGTTCGCATATTTATGTGAAATTTGCTTTGGCAATACAGTAGTTCTGTGCGGTCATGCCAAATTAAATTTGAATTTAAGAGAGAGAATGGGGGGAGAAAATAGAAAATATTCTCATTTTGACGTCTGGAGCTGTCTGGAGCTGCTTGAGGTCTGTCTGCAGCCATGTGTGGGAGATTCAAGTCCTCAGAGGTGCCAGGTCCCGACCTGCAAGCCTGGGAGCGGAGCTGTAACCTGACCAGGACCAGGTGTGCGCCTGCAGGTCAGAATCACGAGAGCAGCTCCTCCTCCACCTTACTAATGAACCCCTCTCTGACATCTCCTGAGTCTACCACTGTAAACTGAATCTGCAGGTTCTACATACAAAGCCTTCATATGTGCGCGCACCTACATACATGTGTGCTTAAGCACAGTCATATATTCTTCTTCTTCCTCCACCTTTGTCTTTTTCTTCTGTATTTAACTCTCCAGCAGAAAGTTACATCCTAAGCAACATGGACTACAAGGTTGTTATGACAAGATCAAATGCATATGACCGCCGCATGGTGTGACTAGCTTCTTGTTTCAGACAGAACAGCAGAAACACCGGATATCTTTCAGCCAAACCTTGTGATTGGCCGGCAGGTCTCGTTTGGGTTCACAGACCGGACCTGCAGAACACAGAATCAAGCAACTGCATCCCTGGCGAATGAGAACAAAACAATGTCCGATTTCAACGAGTGGAGGGTGGTGGTTTAATTAAGCCTGCAACACATGCTTCGTGTCAGGCTTCATACTGCTGCGCGGTCAGACTGGCCTAGTCAGTGCATGCTAGAAGCCAAAGCAGTACAGATCTCGAATGCTGAACGGAAACACATTGTTATCGATAGCAGTGTGTGGAGCAGGGGTGGGAAAAGGCTTCAGAATCCCAGGTGGATTGCTGTCTGTTACACCTTGAACGATGCTTGTAGGAAGGGTGGTTTAAGCAGCTCTCCAGCAGCAAGCCTCCCTGACTGAGGGTGTCAGCCGAGATAATTATTAAAACAGTTTGACGTGAAAGACCCCATTGTTCCTGCCTCTCAGTTCAGTTCACCTTCAGTTTTAAAATTTCGTGAAAGTGCTCCTTTTTATACGATTACAGTTCACTGAGT
Source organism: Megalops cyprinoides (assembly GCF_013368585.1). Taxonomy (NCBI): domain Eukaryota; kingdom Metazoa; phylum Chordata; class Actinopteri; order Elopiformes; family Megalopidae; genus Megalops; species Megalops cyprinoides. Next base: position 2,603,542 of record NC_050590.1, read on the forward strand.
TCATTGATGGTCAAATTTAATAATCAAAAAACGCATGTGCATGGAAAAATAACATACTTGCACTGGCACCTTTTGAACATCACAGTTAAAGAGACGGAATGCGTTGGTTTGTCTCTGATTCACTGCGATAGTTGTTGCCGCCTCTTGATTTAGTGTAACTTAAAGATTTAGACTGGTGACAGCTGTCATTTGCAGTACCTGATGTAATAATAACCTACAATAAGTTTAAGTCTTATCCATCTGGAGTGGGTGATTAAGCAGAAATCTTTGGGATTAAGATTTTGGGATTATGTACCAATAGGGCCTGATGTCTCTCCCACAGCCTGTCTTCCAGGCAGACGTTACTGTAGATAAACTGGGAATCCATCCTTGTAGCTTATTCATTTGGTCGTGTTGTAATCATTCAAAATCTGTCAAAGGATACAGTGCATGTCATTACAATGTTTGAATGGAATCTCTACAAGGACAAGTAATCCGATGGCCATTGTGGTTTCCTAGAGAACACAACAGGCTCTTGTTTCCACTGAGAGGCCATTAAACCCATGGAGATTTTCAAAGCACACCGAGGATCCCTTCTTCCACCAATGACATGAAAGGCCCTCATTACAAAACTCACTTCACCCAAGAAGGCGGTGGTTAAGACCGTTCGATCAATTGACCCATATTGATCGTGCCGGACGGAGTTTTGAGCCACTGTCCGGGTCAGTCAAATTACATAGCCCTCAAACAAAGGACCGCCGGGCTCCGTTCGATTGGCAGTGAGGTCTCGGCATGTTAAATAATGCTCAGAGCGTGTGAATGGGTTTGTCTTCTGAGCCTCTCCCAGGCCTGCGGGGGTTAATTGCAGAGACTGCCCTAACGGCCCCACGCCTGGAGAGGTGCATCTTGGGAAGGAAACAGACATCCCTTTGTGCTGCGTCTCTTTAATCTCCGACTTCATTAAGGAAGGAAACGGAGGCAAATGCAAAAAAAGCCATTGTCTCTTTCCCAGGGCCGGGCCAGTCACACCTCCTCAGCGATGTGATCCACGAGACCCACAAAGAGGGAACAGAGACGGGGAAAGGGTGTCCGCGATAGCAGCATGCAGTCAGCACAAACGCACGCGTGATCATGCTCACTGTGTCCGCGCGAGCCGCACGATGACACCTCACCTGGTCCTCTGGAGCCACCGCTATTCTTCCTCCCCCCGTTACAGTCCTGACACGCACACGTGACCACACACATCTGTTGCACTGGAGGATTGCACACTAAATTCCACGTTGTCGGCGTAATCCAGATATGTGTCAGTGTGCAGTGCAGAGAGAAGCACATGCCCCATTACAGATATAAAAAGGAAACACCAACATAATGATTAGGTTTGCCATACTTAGCTGTGCTGTCAAATCAGTAATAGCTTCCGGGGTGTTTGTCTGTGTGCTAGTCTTCCCAGACAGACGATACACATGCAGGAAACCAAATAAAGGCCTATATAATATAATATAGTACAAGGTAATGTAATGTAATATATTGAATTATACTATATAATATGATGATAATGGTAATGATAAAAATGTGATATAATTGTATGAAAAAAAATTATATCATATTTTTCTTATATAAATGAATATAAAGTAATGAAGTTATTGAGGTCAGAGATTTTTTTCTGCAATATAGATGGTAAAAATCTCATCAAAAACGTGAATGGTGAAATGGTGCAAGGCAAACCACACACTAGATGGACATTATAAAGTATATACACACATTAAAAAGCTTACTGCTGTTGTAATGCTGTTTGCCCTGGAAGATTTCTTATACTTGGTTCTAAATTTTAGGGGGCTGGGGTTGCGAGGAGCCTGTTTGCCATGTTCCTGTGCACTGTGACCACCGTTTTTACTCCCTCTCCCCTCCGTTGCACTGAAAGAGACATCAGCCAACAGCAATTATGCAGCCAGGCCCCCATTTATATTCATGATGCCCCTCCCACTTCCCCCTCACCCCCGCCTCATTCTCTCCTCCTTAGAGGGATAAATTCCGAGGCGCACTCACCCAGTGACCCGTGACCACGGGTGGACAAGGTCGGTGGTCCAAGCTTTTTTTTGGGTCCTCCTGTCTCTGTACCCATGGTCCCCCTGACAAACACACAGCCTGAAATAGAAAGGCCGACACCGATAATAACAAGGTTTCTTTCTCTTTTTTTTTTTCTTCTTTAAAGGAGTGAAGTCAAGAGGACGAACCTGCAGCCACGCTGTCTGCCAGCCTGACCTGTCAGAAGCATCAGGCCCATGACAGCTAAATGTGAGGCGAGGGAAAAAAAAAAAAAACAAAGGGAAAAAAAAATAGAGGGAAAGACAAGAGGGAATTGGTCTGTGTGTGTGTATGTGTATGTTTGTGTGTTTTTCTGTGTGTTTGCATGTGTGTGTGTGTGTGCGTGTGTGTAACTATGACTGCATTCTCCTCCCTTGTACAGTAATTGTAGGCACACTGTATTCCACTGTATTGTGCGTGGCTCTGTCGTGATTTGCACGTGTTGTCCTGGTGAACAACTCCAGGCACCACCCGTCAATCAGGCCGTGATTTTTTTCCTCAAATGGGACGTTATGTACTCCTCAGCCAAGCAGAAGCTGCCACACATCAAAGGAGTAACGAGATGCCGGATCTCAGACACGTCCTCTGTCCAGTAACCCTGCAATAAGGTTAGTCTGCCTGCATCAGAGCTGGTGTTAGCACAGGGATCCTCAGTGTTGAGGAACATGGGTAAGGGTCGTGTTTCAGTTCAACGGGCACCAGTGTAACATTGGCCTGCTGCTTTTTTCAGCACCAAGACAAGGGGAAGGCTAACCAAAGCCATTTTTATTGTCCCAGTTATTTAAATAACAAAGCCAAGGTAAAACCCTGATATTCAAGGCTTCTAGTCAGGTCCAGGGAAAAATTTGAAGTTATTGGTATATAGCTCTGAATAAGATACTACTGCTACTACCACTACTATGTATTATTATTATCTTCTGTGGGTAATAATAATATTTTCTGTAGATTTGAATCTCCATACAACCAAAGCATGAAGGTTGTATGCAGTTTGATTTGGTTATAGAGAAACTTTATATGGCTTGGAGTATGGCTAAGGGATGCCACCTGGCTGTGGGCCGAGGTTGTTGACCCCACGTGTGGATGTCATAAACAGGGAAAAGAAAGGGGGGGGGAGGGTGGAGATGGGGTGAAGGAGGGATGCTGTGAAGAGCTGATACAGAAAGGAAGTGGCAAGTGAGATTTTTATAGTTGTGGACAGGACCAGTTTTTGTAGGTTTAGATAATAACATAAGGATTGTCTGACAATTTTTCTCCTCAATCTTTGTTGGGAACTCCAGTAATAATAATAATAATAATAATAATAATAATAATAATAATAATAGTAACAGATAAGGGAGGACTTTAGAAGTATTGGGCCTGACTTGGCCTTCCCTACAAATCTCTGCATTCAGCTTTAAAGGATTAAGTATTTACTGAGGTATGAACTTCAGAGGGCACGTATTAACAGGCAGATCCTCCCAGAGAAGGCAAGATAGCTGGGAAACAATACGGCAGTTATTCCACCTGAATCCACAGCTCTGTGTATTGCTGGTTGGGGGATTCACCAAAAAAGGAAAAAACACACACACGCATGCACACACACACACACACACACACACACACACACACACACGCACACACACACACACACACAGCACACACACACACACACACAAGGAAGTGTTAAGTTCAGTTCTCCCTTTTTTATCCACATGGAACTTTGTGCTCCTCTCCGAAAACTGCTTGCTCAACTCCTCAACACGGTGCAGCACAGAAAGGGTAATCACATAAAAAGAATGTGAATTGTTCTTCTGCAATTAATCCCCCCCCCCACATTCATTTTCTTAGTAGATGTCTATTTTATCCATATTAGAGCTAGGTTTACTGTTGTAATTCAGGTTAAGTACCTCGCTTGAGATTACAGCGGTAAATTCTCACCTGAGATTTGAACCCACATCCTTCTGGATACCAAGACCCTTCGCTAACTTGACACTGCCAGAGCTCCTGAGAGATAACGTACAATTACCCAATCAGTGCAGAGCAACGTCGGCTCCTGTCACACCGTTTCCAATCACTTAAGTTTCTTGTCATGTGGTCTGAGCCAAACTGTCAGCACTGCCACATTTCAACAGCACGTCATGTCTCACGGTGCAGTTAGAATTGCCATCCCTCTGCAGGCTTTGCAGGAACCACTGAAACCCTTAAAATCGAACCTACAGTGCGTCACCAACAGGAACAGGCCAGTATGTCTGCTTGCTGTCCCTGAGGGGTTTTTTTTAACAGTTCATTCAAATGGCTCTACGTTCAGACTTGGGACACGAAATGTTGTCATACTCCTAATGCCTGAGTAGCTTAGTGGGGACCAAAACCTCTGTTCTGTCATGTTTTCTTATTACTCTCTGAGTGTGCACTTGGAGATCTTAATCTTCACCTTTAAGGGACCGATCTCTCTCTCTCTCTCTCTCTCTCTCTCTCTCTCTCTTTCTGAATTTGAATTTTAGAGAGAGGGAGAGAGTGTGAGGAAGCTGGACAATGTGTCTCATATTCAAAAATCAGTTTGTGACGGAGTGCCGTCGCTACGGTTGAGTGTGCGCTCTGACTGCCATACCAACGAGCCTGGCTCTTTGGCGTTGCAGTCAAAGCTGCAGTTTGGTACCCTGTAGAGGCCGGGTGGGGTGACTGCTCTCGCCCTTCGCTACACAGTTATTTATTTAAAAAAAAAACACCAAGCAAAAGAACCAGCCTGAGCACACAGCCAATTAAAGCAAAAACAGAGCGCCACCCGCAACACCTGAATTGGAGGTCTGTTGATTGGGCAGGTGCGGCCACTTAAGCACGCGTCTGTACAAAGTCCAAAGACAGACAGGCAGTTACAAATTGGCAGCAATGAAACAATTAAGTGGTCAAGTGTGTCTGGTGTAAAGTGAGCTCAGTTATGATGAAGTTGAAAATGGAAACACAATGAACCTTTAAGACATTTAAATTGACAGTTAAAGTGTTAAAGAGTTGGGCTGCACAGTTGCACAGGGAGGGGTGGGGGTTGTCACTATAACACAGGCATGTCATTGTCAACCAGTTCACAAAGTGGAACTGATAAGTACATGCAATCAAATGGCCATACCTGTAATATGACACAGGGTGGGCCCAGGGGAGCAGAACTCTCAAGCCGTCCCTGCACATGATCTTTCACTGAGCAGGAGGAGGTTTGTGAAAACTCTACCGCACACCATTCCTGCGACAAACTTCCCTCTGATTTCTAAGAGCATGATTGGCTGGAAGTGACTGAAAATTCTCTCTACAACAGCATTGACTGTGTAATTATGCATTTTAGTAAAGAAATTACGGTAATTGGTGTCCTTAAAGTGGGGAGGAATTCTCAGTTTGTGGTTTGAAAACACTGGCATAAATATCTCCATTGATTTGCTGTAGATACACCTGGGTATATATGTATGCTCATTGAAATGTTCACTGAAAATTGGCATATTGTCACATTTAACTGAGGACTGGCTTAGATGTTGACATGTACACCAGTTCCCCGTTATTCAATTACTGCCTACTGATAGGTGTATTGTGCATTCCTAACAGTTATGTAGATGATAATGTATGTACTGTATGTAAAGTATATACACCTTTGCTTTCCGTTTTGATGACCAGCTTTATTCCTAAGGAACACTGTTTTGAGTACACCTCAGACCAGAGAGGTGTTTCCTCTCACACTTTCTTCTTGTATCTAGTTTTTAGCATGAGCATTTAGCATTTAGCAAGTACTGGTCCATGAATGTGTGTGGGCCTCAGTCCACGGGTGGAGTTTGAGCCTCACGGCTGATATACGACCATGACTTCTATAGCCCACCCGCACAACATGAAAAGACTGCACACTTCCTGGCCTGGGCTGTGGGGTCAACTGTACGCATTCAGTCATGGGAGTGTAGCGTGAGAAATTCTCCATGCACTGGCTTCTTCATTTCACTGCCAGCGTCCGGCGGCAGTGGGCTTGTTTGAGAGCGTACACCATCTTCCCCTTTATCTGAGAGAGAGGGGGCTTCTTGGGGATAAGCACATTGCTTTATCAAACAGTGGTCAGGTGGGGTTTCTTTGGTGGGGTGGGCCCCTGACTCTCTGCAGCCCTACCTGTACTCCGCGGTCCTGGATTTGCGAAAGACCCCACTGAGCTCGAGACGGAAGCGGTGTGAAAGCTGGACAGATCAGAGCACAGATACTGCTAGAGACACACATAAATCAGCTGCACGTAGAACTTGAGAGGCATTTTAAAGACTCCCTTCTGATTCTCTTTTAACCCAGATCCTTATTCTCGGAAATTCCGACTGATTACCAACCGGAGGGTAAGGCTCAATGCATCCGTCAGTGCATAAAGAAACCTATTACCTCATCAGGAGCCTGATTTTACCTTGGCTGCCACAGAATTCTGCTTCACCTTTCACACCATAATCGAACGCGAGAGGTTTAGTTGGCGGATGTTACTGATTTTGAGAAAAACGAGCGTTTCTTGACAGGAAGCCTTCCTCCAGGTAAATACAGGCCTCTCGGGCTACTAAAGAGCACACTGGCTGGGGTGGAGGTGCGAAGTCAAAGTTAAATGCCAAGATGGTGAGACGCAACAACTCTCTGAGTCTACCAATCAGTTTTCGGTCTTTTCGGGGCATGACAGATTTATGAGAGAGGTGGAAAAAAGAGGGGAAGGAGGAAGTGGAGATGTAAGCCGACCCCGTTAGGAAACGTCGGCTGATTTACTTTTACGACTCACGCCTGGAACGGAGGAGTGATTTACCGCTCGTTAAAATCAAGCCTCGACTTCCTTTTTTTCCTTTTTTCCCCCTCTTTTTTAGTGGCCGTAAATGAACTGGAAGCTGAATTCCTCCAGGTTCCTATATTTCAATAACCAAGGAATGACCCAGAATTCCAAGGCGGGATCTAAGGAAAGTGGCTTTAACCAAAACAATCACACCTTTGGTTTGATCACTTTTGGGGTGCACTGGCACCAAAGCATGGGGACCAGGGCTAGTGGAGGCCCTATTGTGACCACACCCTCTGTCAGATGATGTCACCGATTTTCACATGGGCTGCCATATCTGGGAGGAAAACTGACTCTCTCTGACTGAATTATGGAACTCAACAGTTCAAAATGTGTGTCGAACTTTCCAACTGGAAAGTCAGTCGAACTTTCCAACTGGTCCTCCTCCAGGGAGAGATTTCAGCATTTCACTCCCTGTTCCAGGGGTTTTTATCACAAATCATGTCATTCTCCAGCTATACAGATCCCCACCACCTTCATGGCCTCTGAACGGCTTCAGGTCTTCATCCAGCTGGGTTGTGGTACTGCCTCAAGCTAGGGCCAGGATTTGATTTGTGATCCCAGAGAATCTGTGCCCTCTGCTCAGCTTGCACTGTGACCCCACACAGTGCTCAGCAACTCGAGTGTGAAATTCACTCCGCTAAACATATGGATTTCCCCTTCAACATTCCCACTCATTGTCAAGGTGCAACATCAGAGATATGGGCTGGGATTCCATCACAACCACCAAGGCATTGCACAGGAGTCCTGTCAATAACAAAACAACACAAAATATTAAGCCAGCACAGTCACAGTTGTTAACAACTATCTAAACGATAAACTCACAAATACTAAACAAATACTTACTCACAAATCCAGCAATAAGGCAGCAATATACACTATGTATACATATATACATCAATATTTTGATTCCACAAACAGCAGTCATTTCAAAACTAAGATAAAAAGGAAATCGCTGTTATGTCTCAGAATGAAGACATTCCTTGCATTTCTTTGAATGATAGCGTGATAAACATCACTGCCACTACCAGTCAGAGTTATGGTTATCGTGCTGTCATACAGTATAGAAATAATAAAGATTAATACAAAGGATGAAAATGAAGGTGTTCATATACAATTATTCAATGATGATATGAAGGTATCGTTTGCTGAGAAGTCCTTCAGTGAAGCAGAATACTAAGGAAGGAATGAGAAGTGCTTAGCATAGCTACTGCGGTTACCTAAGCCTGGTTATGTCAGCGTTCTTGAAGTTGAAGTTGAAGTTGAAGTTTAAGGTTGATCTATGTGCCTGCAGGGTCAGTCTTGCACACAGGCTCTTGCAGAAGCCCCGAGTCCAGTCCTCTGGCCCGGAGGCGCCGCCATTCTGGCTCCAGGGGAAGTGAAGCTCTGCCCCACTTCCTTCCTGCTGTCTCTCCTCTCCTCTGGGCCCTGATGGATTCGCACCCTGCCCATCCCGGAGCACGGCCCCTCTGTTCGCCACGACTACCTCTTCCTCCCGCACGCGTGCACGTGTCATTATCTGCCTGGTGGTTAGAGTCTGTTTCCTCCCGCGGGGATACAGGGAGAGGAAATGAATAGAGGGTGACAGGAAGGAGGGAGAGACAGAGCAAGAGGAAGAACCTCACCCTCAACCTCACTTTCTGAGAGGGGAAGGCACAGTTATAATTATGATTAGTAATAGTAGCCTCAGTATTAGTGTTGCTATTATTACCCACCAGGGCAAGAAATTCCACAGTGACTGAAATGAATTTAAAGGCATTTATTAATGGGAAGATACAGCATAACATGAACAGGAAACAGTGGACCTGAGATCTCTGGCCTGACCTGGAGTCCAGTACCACAGGGAGGCCAGCAGATCAGCGCAGCCATAGGCTGGTGCTGAAAGGCTCCCCCTTCGACCCTTCTGGAGAAGAAAGGGGCGGTCCTGGCCAAAGGGCAAGGACAACAGAACCCTGAACCCCATCGGGAGGAGGGTCATGGCCAGGTAGAAGACCCTTCAACACCGCCTGGGACAGAGACCTGCTGGTAGGAGGAGAGGAGCAAAAGGTGGAGAAAGGGGGAAGAGGAGGCATTCACAGGCATCTGATGCAATAGGAAGGAGAGGTTAGCAGGCAGTCTCTATACCCTATTTGGTTTGGATTAGTTTGAGGAGAGCATGTGTGGATATCAGAATTTCTCATCCTCCTAAACTGCAGTCATTACACTTTTATTTGATGAACAGCAGAGTAATCCCGCTGATGTGCTCACCTTATACATGCCACCTGTGAAAAAAAGACATCAGAACATCCTTAAAAACATCCATCACTAGTTTCATCACCAGTAGTAAATTTGGCAGTGACCTAAAGAGGAGAACCTACTGTCCACTGCAGCTCATTTAGGTATTGATTTTAACCTAATTATCTCTCTGAATTCTACCAACATTTGGCTCAGCATGACTCCTACATAAATGTGTCCATTTCACAGGAAGTGTGTTGCAGTAACATGATGGTTGTTGGCTCATGTTTCAGCATGAGAATATTGAGTGTTTGCTTTTGAAGGCCTAATCCCCAGGTGAAAATATGGCATTTGGCTATGGGCAAAGAGGCCTGCTCATCTGACCCCTGAAGTTCAAGGAGATCACTTACCATCTCTGAAAATAGCCAACAACCAACATATAGCAGTAACTATGCTGCAAAGTGAGCAGGTGTTCATGGGTACAGCGATGAAACTGGCGAAAATGGACCGCAAGATACATCGATTCAAAATAACTCAAAAGTAATAAATTCAAAAATTCAGAAAAGCAGCTTTGTCAGAAACAGATCAGGTTTTGCAAAACATATTGTAAAAATGTACAATTTCAGTTATTTCAGTCATTTATTTAATCAGCGTGTCTGAACCTTGTTCAGTCATGGTTCATCCATCCTGAATGACAAAGCTTTAAACAGTTAATGCTGAACACAAGCACCCCTTTTCCTGCTGGAAGACTAAACAGGTGACCATTATACTGGGTGTTTTGTGAATATGGAGCACAAGTTGCTTGTGTTATGTCTCAGAATACTGTTTGAGTCTAATCTTTGAGTCCGGGAAAGTCTTCAGGAAAGAAATAAGCACTGCGCTTCTGCAAAGAAAATAAAACATCTTTTCCATAAAAACATTAAGGCATGCTGTCACCACTGTACATGCTACTCCAATGCATTTAGGCACAAAATCAAAACAGTCATGACCTTCAACAAGGAAAGATTCTGTCGTGTTTGATGGTAACATTAGCCACTGGTTATCCTACTGGGGGTCAGCCTTTAATGATCCAGTGTTTCTGTGGCACGCTCCTCCAGGATAGTGTGTAGAGGCCGAGCTGTCACATCCTGTCTCTTCCTGGTGTAATTTCCCTCCTCATCTCCCTGAAGGGGACATCCCTATCACACAAGAACAGGCCATTTTACAGTACAATATTATCATTTAGCAGATTACAGCTTTATCCATTTATACAGTAAGATATTTACTGAGCCAATTCTAGGTTAATTACCTGGCCCAAGGGTACAACAGCAGTGCCCCAGTAGGGAATCAAACCCCCTTTCAGTTACAAGCCCTGCTCCTCCACACCACATCACACTACTCTTACTAGTTATTAGTGCTTTGTTATTAGTGCTTTCTCACCACCAAACACAACAATGAAGTTACTCGCTTTACCTTTTGAGAACCTCTCACTCAGTGGATCACTCAGTCTGTCAGTAAAGGGTTCTAATATTTATCGGGCTGCTTACTGTATCTGTTACCTAAAAGGATGGATCCATTGCTTTTTTCATATTTTTGTTTAAATTAATCCAAGCAGAAAGTTTTGACCTAAACGTAAGGTAGATTAAACTATTAGAAAATTTCACATTGTGGCATGAATGTGTTTGTTATATGCTGTGATGCAGATGAACTAATTTTACCACTATCAATAGAAGAGCAATAAGAATTTGAATGAGCAAAAACTACAAACCATTTAAACCATGCCACACACAGGAGTGTTAAAGCACACTAGTGGGGCTGCTTTTTTCCCTTTATTTGTACTAACTTTGTGAGCAGTAACCTCGTGACTTCTTGAAAATTAATCCCAGAGTCTGTTGACACCGGTCATTAAACACAAAGAGACACCTTGTCACTGTCGGACGTTTTTGTGTCCGTTAGAGAGAAGAAAGGAATGACAAGCAGAGGTCTTTGCTCAAAAAAAGGAAGGGGAGGGGAGTCACAGGGATCAATCCATATTGCTGAAAATAACTGCCCTGTCCGTGCCCCCCCGAACTCTCCCCCCTCCCCACAATGATGCCGGAGACCCTGCACCGCGTCTCTGTCATTGGACCCTGCAGCAAAAACGCTGGATCTACAATAGCTAGCGAGCGGTCACCTGTGCACTTTCCTTCAGCCCGTCTCTGACCCCTGTTTTAACACACACCTTCCCTGCAGGTGGATGCAGGCTGCTACCTGTTCTCCTTCTCTCTGCTCCAAAACAAAAAAATGCCCTCAAATTCCCTGGATGTGAGAACACAATGATTTTTGCGCCTTTGCTACACAACAACCTTAAAATCATTTACTTCCTCAAAATTAGTATTATGCCCACCCACTCATAACACCTAAATCTTTCCTTTTCATCTTTATTATTATTATTATTAATCTATGTGTGATGTCCTGTAAGTCCTTGTATGAGTTTGTCAGGATTGTGTGTGATATTGGAATGGAACTAGTATGATGAACTGATGCCTTGTGTGTCATGCAAATATTATTTTTTTCTATTATAATTTTCCAGGAGACTCTTGACCAGCTTTTCCTAGAGTCAGGGAATAAATTGCCAGCTTTTTTTGTCTCCCTGTTGGCCTGGGTTTTTTTGTTTTTTTATTCCCTCTGTCACAAAGTGCTGTACATAGAGCATAGTGCATTTTCCAATCTTGACTGTAAAACTTTGCTATAACAACTAAAATTGAATTGACTGATATTATGACGTCTGGCACCATTCCGCTGAGGCAGCTTCCTCATGCAGTACACTTATATAATTATATAAATATAAATCACTAATGCAAATAAAGGTGATTCTGATTCTGGTTATTGTCGCAAATTATTGCCCTTGATTTTTTACATTATAATTAGACTCAGTCTGTATCAGGTATGGCTTATTGACGTTGGCTCTTGATGGACTGAGGCATGTTCACAGTTAGGTCTGTCTTTGAATGTGCTTCTGTTCTCGTGGTGTCACTATATACACTTATATGCCTTTGCCATGTATGTCGCTCTGGATAAGAGCATCTGCCAAGTGACTGAACGCAAGATCGCTTCTGGACATTCAGCAACTATTCGGTAATGTGCCTTTCAACCCCAACAAATCTCATGAAGAACTCTAACCGATGGGCTGCTGATGCAAGCTGAAGAGATCAGCTCGTTATTGCTGGTTTCCTTTTTCACGGCTACTGGTGTCAGGCACTCTGTATTAATCTGCTCTGTGAAACCACCTCACTGCTCCCTCCGACACAAATTTTATTTACATATTAACCCTGTTCTTTTCTCACACAAGTACTCATAACACTGCTCCGCCGCGCTCAGAACAAAGCTCGACCTTCTAGAGTGTCTTGACATCTGCTCTTATTATCAGCTGCAGGCGGATCGATCTGGTCTGGGCGCTGGGGAGCAAAAGCAGAACTAAGACATGACAGGTACAAGATGGAGTTACACTGTAAGCTCCCAATACAAGATTTCTATATCGGAGAAACCCTTTTTCTGTTTGTTTCTTGTTTGTTCTTCTCAGGAACATGCATCAAAAATAGATCAAACCTCAATCAAGAGTGCCGAAAACGTGGGTTGATTCAAACTTTCTGCACTCTTGCCAACTGACACACAAAATCTGCATGTGGAAAAACTCTCAGTCTTTGACTGAGGCCTTCCGGGGTCTCGTCTGAAGCAGTTTCAATTTGACTGGCAAATTCTGTCCGGTTTCAGCAAATGCCCATGTAAGGGGTAATATGTTTATAGTGTTTGAGATAAAAATCCTGAAAACCAGATTTAACCATAAAAAGACCATAAACAGGAAAGAGAACTCCAATAAACATTGAAGAAAAGACACTGTTAATAAAACACTGTAATGAACCCAGGTTCTATCTAACCATCTTGCACTATGACTTCTTAATATAATGCTTGAGCATTTAGGTTCACAACTTTTCCACACAGTTGCTTGATATTACATTGTGCAAATTCTTGGAGATGTCACAGCCAAACATGAGCGCAATAATGCCAGTTACATGGCTGTGAAGTGTGAGTTCCACCTCAAGCTGAGGATGTACTGGCTCAGAGATTAAATAAACATCCAGCTGTCAGCTGCACCTGTGCCTGTGTTCCTGCTTGCACACACACACACGCAAATGCACACATGTACACACACAAGCACATGCATTCTCTCTCCCACATACACAAGCACACACACACATTCCCACTGGAGCATCCCTTGGTCCTAGAAAGACACAGCATTAGCTGTTCCTGTATCCCACAGCAGTGAAAAACATGCCCATCTACCTTGTACTCAGTAGAAGCTTCTGAAATCCATGGATGGGGGGTTTGGACTGTGCAGAAGAAGGACTCTTTTCCTGAATATGGTCTATATATTCATTAGGCAATTCTCACACAAAAAAATAATATGAACCATTGCAGCCTTGTGCAATGTACTTTAGAGGGACAGGTTAGCAGATGTTTAATAGGGTCAAGAACAACAAACAGATGGTAATCCTGTTCACAGACTGAACCTGCACAAATCTGCCTCTGCACTGCTGTGGTAACTGTGTACACACACACACACACACACACACACACACACAGGTACCAACATGCCCAGAAACACGTGAAACACACACAGAAATGTGAAGTGCAATTCTGTTATGCAGAGGCACACAGAGACGGAGCACCTGCCCCCCCACACACACACACTCACTCCACTGACTACCTGACTTTATCATTTCCTAATGTCGACAGCAGACTATTTTCATTGGCCAGTTGAAATCTACACTCAAAACCGCCTACAACAAGGCCTGCTATTCTACAATCCTACAATCTTTCTAAATTTCAAACAATTTCTAACCCTATTGCTCTCTGAATTACCCAGAATGCTGCTCTCTGTTTAATCAAATTATGACCAAAAATAATATTTGCTCCTGCAGTTGTATAAATCGAAAAAAGGTTGTTATCAAATGTGTCTGCTGATTGTTTTGCTGAAATGTGAAAAGAGCTGGAACAGTATTCAAAAGCAGGTGTTCATTCTCACGTTGCATTACACAGACTTTACACTGCTATTTAGCAGACGCTCTTATAAAGAACGACTTACACAAGTTTATCCATTTATACAACTGGATATGTATTGAGGCAAATGTAGGTTAAGTATCTTGCCCCAGGGTGTAGCAGTAGTGCCCCAGCAGGGCCAAAGGGGAATTGAACCAGCAACCTTCTGGTTACAGACCCTGCTCCTTACTTCTACGCCACATTGCTGCCTGCAGTAAAAACTGAAAGCAGAGGTCCAGGTAACACGAGTGAGATAATATCAGTTGCATGGCTGTGAATTCTGTATCTCTCCTCTCTCTCTGAGTCGATGAGTACAACAGGTCCTCCAGACACACTAATGTGTTTTCCATTTCATTGGCAAAGATGAGAGCATCAATGAAAAATCATTTCATTTTAATTTTTCTTATTGCATATTATCTTACATTATTGTCATTTAACAGACACTTATCCTGAGCAACTTACATAGATTACAGTTCATACATGTTATCCCTTTATACAGCTGGATATTTTCTGAGGCAACTTTGGGTTAAGTACCTTGCACAAGAACACAGCAGCAGTACGCCAGTGGGGAATTGAACTAGCACGCCTTTCTTCTCTCCAATGTCTCCCAAAACCACTCATCTGGTCTCAGCGCAGATTCATTTGTTTTGTTTCACTCATCCACTCGGTAAACCAAAATTCAAATTATATCCATACATATTACCTGTGATGCAACACTAAAAAAAACCCCTCTGAGTAGACTTTGTAGTGGCTTTGTAGTGGATTTCACCAACCCAAAGCTGTGATTGACCTTACATAAAGTGAATTCTCGCTTTCAGAATACACCTCTCTTTCCTTCAGGCTCTAGGCGCTCCTCAAAAGAAAGAGAATGGAACATTACCAACCAATTTCAGCAGTACCAGTTACTTGTCACGAGGTTAGCCAAGCAAACCGGAGATATCTCAAGCCTAACCCATTTGAACGCACTGCAATATACATATCTCTCTTGTTGCTGAAGTTTACAGTGGGCATACAACATAAACAGAAACCTTGGTCTGCTCTTCATCATGGTTTGTTCTTTAGCTTGCTCTTGAGTGATGGCTTTAGGCTGGTGTTTGTATATATATTTTTTTGTTAATTTTACATTAATAACAGAAGTAAAACAAGTAACCTACATATACAATGTGTCAGGTGCAGCAACTCTCCTACCTGAAGCTGAACAAAAAATAAAATCCATGTAAACATATTACTGGAAACTCCACCTGTCACATACTTTATTCCAATTCATCAATATTTCCTTCTGTGGAGGAAAATAGTAGTTTTATTGATAATTTATGCTTTCCATGTTTTCAATTTCACTCTACTTATGTTTTTATAATTGACTAAGCATTATTGGATGTGACATAATTAACTTGCTTGTGACTAAAAAAAAAAAAAAAGTGCTCTAAGAAATGCAAATGAATAAGGAGGTATAATAAGGCAGAGTCAATCAGAAGTCTGTTTAAATGTGTCCTGTTCGTCTCGGTAATACTTTTAGTGTTAAACACATTTGAACAACCGTGACAGTAATGATGAAAAAGAAATGTGATTTACATGTAATCTAATGCGAGCCAATCAATCAACTGCTAAGTAGGCAGGCGGCCACAACGATGACACATTTATCCACTCCGAATTTTGATATACGCTCATTATTCATACAGGGGGCCTGTTTTTACTGGTGAGGAAAAAGAACAAGGAATAAAAAAAAATCTGTAATCACAGAAAACATTTGAGTGCACATATAAAACCAGTTTCTCCTCTCATATTACAACTCTTAGCTTTTGGCTTTCTGCGTTGCCTAAGTCCATAAATCGCATCTCTCATAATCTCATCTCTCTCATAACATGAAAGACAGATCTGAGAGTGACAGACAATGGAGCTGCCATGATCTGTCACTTTGCTTGTTCACGATGTCACAGTCAGATGTCCTTTGCTGGGGAGGGAAAGAGGGGACGTGACAAAGAACTGAACGGGAAGGGGGAAGGAGGAGAGGGAGGAAAAAAAAAAAAAAAACGCTGGATCAATACTGCTCGGGGTAATAAGGTAGAGAAGGTTATTTACTTGACATTGATCTGTCGCCGCGGCAGCACTGCCCGGCCTGGTTCTCTTGTGTTAACCTTTAAGCCCGAGTGTACTCACAGACGATGAAGGAGTCGGCTAACAGGTGTAAATTATAGATCGAAGGAGGTCATGGTGCCTCTGTCACTGGCTGCTGACTGTGTAGCTACAACCCTGAAGAAATGTAAACATCAATAGGGATAATAAGGACAAATTTATCAAGCCCAGGCCTGGTCTGACTCTGAAGCCTGCCTCTTTCCTGAGTGGCTAACCCAGGCTGAGGCTCAGTCACTGTGAGCATTCTTTTCCTTCACCAGATGGATTGTTTGTGACACTGTGTATAAATTCTTGTGTTTGGGGCATTGGCAGCTTTCAAGAAAAATGCTATGATTTTAGTCACAATAAGGAAAAAAGAACAATTACAGTGCACTTATACCTCTAAGTCTTTCCTTATAAACCGTCAAATTAGTGTTTCTGGTCTGTTCAAGGCTGAGAGGATGTTGTAGACTGGCCAAAGTAATCCATGTGACTGACAGAAGTTTCAACTGCTGCTGTCAACTAAAGGAAATTTCAGCCCACAGTGATGGAAATGGGATCTGACCCTTGGTTACCGGATGTCCTGCACACTGTCTCGGCCATGACCCATGTACAGACCTTGACGGGTGGGGGGGGGGGGGGGGGGGGGGTGGTGGCGGGAGGCCGCAGTTTGACTTCTGGGAATGAAAACAGAGAACAAGGCCTGACTAGCCTGAAACAGGAATAAGGGTTTGCTCATGAAGATGACAGAAGGCTTGTGCATGAATATGATCGCGTGGATAAGTGCTGTCCATTAGTCCATGACAGGTGGATGATAACACTGTTGGGTATGAGAGAAAAAAACGTGTAGCGGTACATGGAAACCATCATTTTTAATGACGTGCTGTACGTATAATATTTGACAAATTGGATTTGATCCGTGTAATGGTTTTCAAACCTGTGGCTAAACGCGTGTTTCCCCACACTCAAATATCTTGTTCGGCTGTCAATTATCTGTGATAGTGGCCAGTTACAGAGTGTTAGGTGGCGTGGGCCTCGGGCTCGCTCTTAATTCTAAATGTGTCATAATCAAATGCAAATTAACCTGTCACATTTCATTAAGCAAATGTATTTGGCAATTTGATTTGATTTTTTTTTCCTTCTTCCTGCTCCCTCCTTCCTCTCTGTTGCCCCAGTCCACTGAGAATATTCTAGAATGTAGTTATACTGGCCGTAACCTAATGCGCACGCATGTACTTAGAAATTAATGTATGGAAAGAATGTTACATCTTCCGGGATTGTCCTGTATGCTACCAAATTTCTCAATACTAATATGCTTTGTATGACTTGATTATTTGACTATAAAAATTAAATATCTTAACTAGAGCATGCTATACTAACAGTAAAATATAATGTGAAGCATTTACTCATAAATGAGTAACACTCTCCTGATGTACCATACCACTTTATATCACATGGGATATATGACACTGTAATTACATGATAATTACTATTTAACGTCTATGCAATTACACATAACTAAACGTTAGCAAATGTGATGTGCAGTTTGGCTAATTACAAACATTTAAACCAAACCATAATCCACCCTCTTAATGATCCCTGACCTTTTCTGAAGCATGGTATGATGCTTTATGTATATATTCATGACTTATTCATGACTTACGGTGCAATTACACAGATGTAAAATTCAAATACTGTAAAGAATGAAAGGTCTAAAAAAAGACAAAAAAGTGTCCCTCCAAAACTATGTGTTCATATGGAAAAGGAATTTAAAAAGTGTTTGCCATTCAACATTTAATGTAGACCACTGGTAATAATGTAGGGAAAGGTACTACAGTCTGCCATACTGGCATTGGTAATCTGTTAAGTATATGCATAATGCACAAAAGGTGTAAGCTTTAGTGTCAGCCTTTTCTGCAAGTAACAGCTTTGTCTATCAAATGCACTTTGAGAGGCAAGACTAACCCCCAAGGCAGATTCCCAAGGTGAATAAATACCGCGGGCCCTTTTAAAGGCACTGAGGTGGTCTGATGGACCTCCCTCAGTCCGAGGGCAGGCACGAGCTGGCCGCCCCACCCGCCCAGCTGTCCTCTTTCGTTTCCCAGCGATCGTTTACGAACATCCATCACGTTTCGTGTTGGACGTGCGAGGTTGATGGTACCGGCCCCATGCCACGGATGAGGCTTTGTGCATGCCTCCATATGCTCAGCCTTGCCAGCTGATGTCTCTTTGCCAAATCCTGTCCTGTGCCGGCACAGAGACACGTGTTTTCCAAACAGCCGGCCCTGGCAGCCAGTCAAGCGCTCATGTAGGTATTTAGAAGAACACTTGAGAACACCTTTGGCTCGGTGAAAGTCAGAGCAGGGTGGACAGGGGTACTAAAGTAGGGCGGCAGATTTAGAGACATCAGTGCGACAGCAAGTGAGTGGAATTTACAGTTATCACATTACGTTAGGCTATTGCCATTTAGCAGATGCTCTTATCCAGACTGACTTACTCAGTTTACATTTTTATCCATTTACACACCTGGATATTTACTGAGGCACTTCTTGCCCAAGGGTACAGCAGCAGTGCCCCAGCAGGGAATCAAACCAGCAACCTTTTGCTTACAAGTCCTGCTCCTTAACCACTATGCTACACTGCCTACCAATAGTTATATCACTAGTTTCTGGACATAATTCTTTGATAACCAAGTTATGAGTTTGTCATTCTAGAGGGAGAAATACAGAATACAGATCGAAATAACTTTCCATAAAATAAACAATCCACCAGCTCTTCCATCTACAAGCCCCCTACAAGCACCAGCCTTCTGTCTATGAAAAACAACTTTAGGAGGGAAAGATTCAGGGATCTCTGCACCCTCAGACTTGTTTTTGAGGTCTGGACGGCACAGCTGACAGACGGACGTCTGCCATTTCAGCTGAAAAACAGCACCGTTAACATGGTGCAAGCCTTTGGAGTAATTTAACATGTCAGATTTCCTTGTGTGGGATCTTGTACCATTTTGTTGGCAAAACAGGCAATGCTTGGTGCAGGATGTTGTATACCTTGTTTTAGCTTCTTTTCACAATATGTTCCCACAGTATCTCACCTTGTACAAGTTATTCAGAATCCATTTTGGCATTCCACTGAGGAACCTCTTCAGAATTTGCTCTTAAATATAAAGAAACAAGCGCAACATCTGTATGCTAATACAGAATCGCTTTTAAGAGTAAATGCACAGATTGCATTCCCCTCAAGGTCAACCACAGTCATCCCATTTTGCAATAACAAAGAAAGCGGGATCCAATATTAAGTTCCCGGTGTCAGAGTCCGGGCACGGACGAAAGCATTCTTTGAATACAGCCAGGGTGTGTTTTCGGGTGATTCATTTTCAGCACCGAGCTCGGCCTCTGGGGGTCAGGTGACCCCAAAGCCAGGAAATTTGTTTTTTTGTCCCTTCTGAACCCGCTATATCTCACTTCCTGAGAGGGCCTGTCCCCTTCAGTCACTCTCAAGGACCGAGCCAATCTCCCTTTGTAAATGGAACTACGGTATATAATTCTCGCTCTCTCCGAGATGACCGTATCAATAATGCAGGGAAAGGCATCCGTCCGGAGAGATGAGATTATTTTTCCGATTTGGCCTGACAGTTATGGTAATAGTTTGGCAAACAATCTACTCTGGCGACAATGACCACAGATTACAGCTGTTTTCAGATCGGAGTGTCTCTGGGGGAGCCGATGATTGATTGCGCTCTGAGAGACAGTGGAGGGCAATTTAGCCCCCCTGTCCCCTCCTGCACTTAACTCTTCTGACACGGAAATAATCTCATTGTTTCATTCAGCAGCCATTTTCCTTGGGGTGAATCCATGATGTTAATGGCACAGAATGACCCGCAAATTATTTTATGGTTCTTAGCAGGTATGCTCACATAGCATACGGTATCCCTGGCCTGTCTCCAGCTGACCGCATATCCGCATATACGGTCAGCTGATTACAGTATGAGGCTTAGCTGACTACCTAGAATTTATTTTCAGCACCAGGCGAAAACCAGCACAAACTGTCTTTTAAACAATGTTGTTGTGTGCTCTTTGGTGTTTGCATCTCTTATTATTAAGTACAAAAACATGCCAATGCCAAACTGTGTTGCTTGCTCATTTATTTTTAAAATTCATTTTTATTTTTTATATATTTACTCATTTATTCATTCATACATTTATTTATTTATTTTTTGTTTGATTCCTTGCTCTCGGGACTCCTAAATGACCTGTTTCAGTGAATATAAATAGACCCTCGATGTTCAGGGACAGGACTGCGGTGCAGCTCGGAGGTGTGCAAGGTTATCACCGAGGTGATGATTGTGGCGAATGGCCCACATTAACGGCTGACCCTTCAAACAGCACAGAACGACCCACCATTAACAAAGCCAACAAATCCACTCAGCGCATCAGGGGTTTCACGAGCTACAGAAGAGCTCTGTAGGTCACAGAGGAGGATGAGGCCATAACGCTATGGTAAGCACATGGCACTGCCACAATGCTGAATGTTTGAATAAAACATTATCGCAATCCACTTCCTAACCTAAAAGGTCTCTGGAAAAGCAGATTGCGCTTGTTAGACATCATGACCTAATTACTCCCATAAATAAATGATGACTTTTTTTTCAATTTAAAGCCAAGCACTGCGCCTGTTATCTGAAGTCACACTAAAGTGCAGGAGAGCAATGCGGACACACCAGAACGCTCTCAGTATGCACAAACTGTGCGTTGTTGTGTTCCTGACATCATTTCCTGTTTCCTGTCAAGAATCTGGAATCTTTTGTTTCTCAAAATGCCAGCAGACCCAGTCTAATGTTTTATTAATGATGCATTCATGGGAACACCAATGGGCTGAGGCAAATTAGCATATTTATTAAAAAAAGAGCATGATTAATGAGGTACAACAATGTTTCAGGAATAAAGGAAGCAACAAACTGGTAGTCCTGTGAATCCTGCTGTTCTTGTGGTGTCTCAATATCTCAGTCAAAAGCAAAAATTTCAGAACATGGTGACCCATCACAATGAAAGTCAAGGAAAAAACAGAGACTAGCTAGAGGGATTAACTTTTTTTGCATTGAAAATACAACTGTGGCTCTAGCTAGTTGCTTGAATACACATTGCTAACAGTAATTCGGATTATGGTTTGGTGCAATGTCGCCTTTAATCTGTCCCATGCAACAACAGGAAACTGATTGGGAGACATCATTTACAAACACATTCACTTCCAGAGTTAAATGGGGCACCTCTATACTGTGCTCATGTCTTTTAAAGCCCTTGCTGCTCCACTGGTTCCACTGAGGATATCAAGACCCAACAAGGAAACAACATGCTCAATGGAAACCAGCAAGTCTAAAACGGGACCCGTCTGCTGTCTGTTTGAATGCACCCCGTAAAGGATTACAAAAAAAACAAAAATGGAATTAGCAGGATTTTATAAGAAAAGTGGAGAACAGCATTTGGAAAGCTATTTAGAGTTCCTGTTTAAAAGGGCCTTTTTAACATAGCAGTCTGCCACGTCCCCACCCCCCATCTCTCTATGGAATGGCTTTAGACACTGCTGCCTGACATACATTTTTTATGGCTTCATAAAGTCGTCCGGTGACCGGGTCACCCCTTCTCATAACCAGGGACCAGATCGCTTGAAAAAAGGCATTCATCACTGTGAAAGAGCCCGCTTGTCCTGGAGCCTTCACCGCGTGCTCGGACTGGCAGCCGACACTCCCCGCAAATGCTAATGTACGTCCCTCGTTAATGCCGGGTGACCTTTTCACATCTATTAGCGGCGCTGACACGAGGTGGGGGGACAGGGGCGGGGACAGGGGCGGGGGCGGTTGGGGGTGCTGCTGATCTGATGTTAAAACTCAAACAAAGGAGGAGTCTGATACGGCAGGGGGAATATTAAGCACCCCTGCACGTGTCGCAAATCAAAATCACAATATTGATTAAAAATAAATAAATAAACAAACAAACAAGGCTGGGTACTGTCTGTGTGTCATTCACCTGACTGGTAAGTCACAAGGAGCATTTAAGCATATGCTGCAGTGAGAGAGAGGTCTACGGAATGTCACTTCGGCGGGTGTTTCGACCGCTCTGAATCTTGGGACAGGGCACTCTACTTGTTTGGAGACTGAACAGAGGAAGCTTTTTTTAAACAGGTTTAATATAGAGTGCCGTGCCAGAGAGAGAGAGAGAGAGAGCGAGAGAGTGGACTTGGAGGCCCTTGCACA